>NW_024038895.1:0-7055 GCF_016077235.1 Cyprinodon tularosa | reverse complement strand
TAACGCTTGCTATTAGTGTGTCCAGGGAATGCTGAAGGTCAGCCGGGTCAAGGCAAGAACACGGAGAACTGTACACACTAGCACCAGATAAGGAGTGGAAGCTCTCCTTGTCTTATGACGTTGTATGATGTTATACAGAACTTCTGGTTCCGACTGGTTTCACCCCCCCTCCCTTTTAGCAGTCGGAACCACATTTGTAGCCAGGGAGTTCCTTAATAAAAAGCTTGGAGAGCGGAGACTGCTTCAGAGTGGGTTGGAGTTTGTAACTGAATGCAGTTTCTGACCCCCTCTCCTTGCAAGTGAATTATACTCAATTCTCTGTGTCTTTCTTTTGTGCAGGTTGAATAAGGTGTTTGGTGTTTAAACCTAACAAGGAGAAGAACCTTTTATATCCCAGCATCAGTTGAAGTTCGTGCAGTTTGTTTGGCAGGGAACGCACGTAAGAGAGGATCATGCCTGGTAGCGCTGAGCGAAGACTGTGCTTGTGGTGCCGCAGGAGTGCCCCAGTGCGTTTTCCTCTCTTCTGGTGTTTCGCTGCGTGAGCAAAGTTGAGCGCGCCTTTGACCAGAATGTCCAAAATTTCCAGCGTAGGAAGAGGAAAAGTGGGGAATAAATCCTGTGGTGATGTTGCCCTGATGTTCATGAGCTCTTCTCTTGTGAAAGAGCTCCGGGTAGCATCACAAATACCAGAGTTAAGTAGTATAAAAAAACTAAAAAGTGCGCACCAACACGCCGTGGCTGCCATCTGCGGCGCCATCAGGAGATGGACAAACTGATGGAAGAAAGAGGTGATCAAAGGTAAGAAGTGGTCGAAGTAAGGTTGAAGATTAAGGGGGTTTAGAAGGAAGAATTGAGTATGATGCAGAGAAATCTATTGGAGGGTCGGAGACAAATGAGATTACATGCAGGCGGGGGTTGGATGGGATTGGTCACTGCTGAGGCGGAGGGAAGAGAAGTGAGGCAGCTAAATGAGATGTTTAGATTTGGGTTAAACGCAGTGTGTCCTCCAATAAACTGATGTAAATAGCCTTCTGCCTGCTTATTGGAGAGTAGCCGCTAGGAACAGCAGTGTGGGTATTGTGCGTAATCAACTTGCTGTTAGGTAAAAAGCTAGTGTATCTGATTGGATGCAGTAATGCAGCTTAAAGTGGCTTTAAGCTCCTGTTTACTTTCTCTGTTTTTACTCTTGGGTGAAAACTGAACATGATTATGACTTTGGTGTCAGGGAAGATAAGAACAGCCTCTAGGCTTGTTAGAGAGACTGATGGGCATGAGATCTTTAAATGGAGAAAGTCTAGAAGGTGGAAAATATGTCAGATTGGATTAGTGGTGGTGATGACCAGAAACAGTCTGGGAAGCTTAATGAGAATTGAGACCTTGGATAAAAGATTGATGATAGTCAGGTTTTACATTTCAAAGGTAGACTGTAAGTTGCAAGAACCCTGCTGATGGTCTGGCTTCGGTTTTAATTAAATAGTTAGAATATTAAAATAATGAGGGATGAAAAACATAACAAAAGAAAAATACTATGAAATTACTGATATCAAGAGGAGGGAAAGTTACTTGTTTTTTTTTGTTTGTGTTTTTTTGTGTTTTTTTTACAGTGTCCTGTCTGGTGATGAGGCAATAAGAATAATTGTCTTGATGCCAAAAAGAGCAGAACAGATTTTACTTTCACAAGTGGAGCAGTACGGCTATCGCCATAGTGTTCCGCTTGTTTTATGCATATAAATTACTTTATTATAATTATACAGGGAGTTTTACAGATTATATGGACACTGCAATGTAAGTAGAACAGGAAAGGAAAAACAAAAAAAGGAGAAAAGATTAAATAAAGAGGAGATAAAAGGGAGATAACAATAAAACATTTTCAGTCTGCTTCATCACCTGCAAAGAGATGTAAAAAGAACAGCATAACTAACAGACATGGTACAAGATATAAAATAAAGTAACACCTAGATCCCATGCCTGAAATATAAGTAGTATTATTTAATCTGACATGTATTCTGTGTTACCTGACAATAAGAATGTGGGCTTTCTATGTTTAAGTGAATCTCTGAGTACCTGGCACCAAGCACCTGTGGTGTTTTGTGAAAGTACACTTATGCATGTAAAGTTTATCCAAAGAAAAAATGCTCAATAGTGGTTGTGAAGAGTCGAAGAGGCACCCCCCCCCAGAGCACTGAGTCCAGTGCTGGGAGACCCAAAGCCCCAGACACCCAAAGGGACCCCAAGAGCGAAGGCGCCAAGGAGGGACCAGCCCAGGAAATCAGACCCCCACCAAGGGAGAAGGAGAGACAGCCCAGAGGAAGTCCCCCATCCAACGCAAAACTGGAGCCTCCGGGAGCCATGGGGACGAGCTGGGCCCCAGCTGGCCAGACCCCATGGAGAACTCGCCAGGAAAAACCCAGTAGCCACCCGGGCATCAACCCCAAACCCCGAGCTCCACCAGTGTATCGGCGAGCCCAGGCGCCAGCCAGCAGAAGGAGAGCAGGACGGGGTGAATGGGCTCCGCACTTGGCAGAGAGTTGAGATGTTTTTGGGAGAGGGAGCAGTTCAGAGAATTACTTGTATGGTGTATGCTGATGGTGGGAGATACCAAAACTTGACCAGGGATATATATCAATAGTTATGTTAATAACTACAATTCACTACTCAAAAAATGCACATGCCAGATATAATTATAACATCGGAATCAGCCATGTAAAAGAATTTGATAAACTTAGTTTTTTCAATAATAGATTTCTTATTCTGTTTTTTTTTTTTTTTTTTTTTTTTTTTTGCTTTTTTTGTTTTTCCATCTGCTGTCATTTAAAATGCTCTCTCCTTCAAACTGCTCAGTTCCTACCTTCTGCAAAATACAGCATAGAAAATCAACCAAAGAAATGAAGTAAAAAAACATGGATTCTGTTTCCAAACATGTTAATCAAATCTCCCCTACAAGGAGCAAATCTGAAGTCCTTAGACTTAGACTTAGACTTAGACTTCTTTATTTGTCATTTTGTATGCACAGGGTGCATACAGAACGAAATTGCGTTACATACAGCTTATGAACGTTGCATTGATATTTCACAATGGCACGAGTTATAGAAAAATACAAAAAGTGCAGCAGTGGTCAAAGTGTGAACAGTGCAGAGGATAAGAGACAGTGTGCAAGTTGCAGTGGTTCAGTGCAAAATGGCATTTGTGCAAAAAATGCGTTATTGAAAAATACAATGAGATGAACAATTTAAAGGGCTAAAAGTTAAAAGTTCAGCAGCATTTGATGCCCGATAATGTGCAATAGGTGCAGAGTTCGGATTGTGGATCAAAGGTTCAACAGTCTGATGGCAGTGGGGAAGAAGCTGTTGCACAACCTGGTGGATCTGCAGCGGATGCTGCGGAACCTCTTTCCAGAGGGCAGCAGGGAGAACAGTCCATGGTGGGGGTGTGAGGGGTCTTTGATGATATTACGGGCTCGGGACACACAGCGCTGTGATGAAATGTCCTTAATGGAGGGAAGAGGAGCCCCAATGATTCCTTCCGCTGTCCTCACCACCCTCCTCACATTCTTCCAGTCAGAAGCTCTGCAGCCTCCACACCACAGAGAGAGACAGCTGGTCAGAACGCTCTCTATGGTGCTTCTGTAGAAGGTTGTGAGGATGGGCGGGGGCAGGCGGGCTCTCCTCATCCTCCGCAGAAAGTACAAGCGCTTCTGTGCCCTCTTCACTAGAGATGAAGTGTTTACAGTCCAGGTGAGGTTGTCCGTGATGTGCACCCCCAGGAACTTTGTGCTGCTGACCACCTCCACAGCTGAGCTGTTGATGAGCAGTGGAGCATGGTGGGGGCGGTTTTTCCTGAAGTCGACGATGATCTCCTTCGTCTTCTCCACGTTCAGGATCAGACTGTTTTCACTGCACCAGTCCACCAGCTGCTCCACCTCCTCTCTGTAGTCCCGGTCGTTGTCGTCCCTGATGAGGCCCACCACCGTGGTGTCGTCCGCAAACTTCACGATGTGATTGGTGGTGAACCTGGGGACGCAGTCATATGTCATCAGGGTGAACAGCAGGGGGCTCAGGACGCAGCCCTGAGGGGAGCCCGTGCTGAGGGTGATGACATCAGAGGTGTTCTGACCGACCCGGACTGACTGAGGTCTGTTGGTGAGGAAGTCCAGCAGCCAGTTTCGAAGGGGTGTGTTGAAGCCCAGATGTTCCAGCTTTCCCACCAGGTGCTGTGGGATGATGGTGTTAAACGCTGAACTGAAGTCCAGGAACAGCATCCGCACGTGGGTGTTCTTCTCCTCCAGGTGGGCCAGGCTCAGGTGAAGAGCAGAGGAGATGGCGTCCTCAGTGGAGCGGTTTCGCCGGTAGGCAAACTGGAACGGGTCGAGTGTTGGGGGGAGACTGGAGACGATGTGTTCCTTTACCAGCCTTTCAAAGCACTTCATCATGATGGGAGTCAGTGCGACGGGCCGGTAGTCGTTGTAGCAGGTGACTTGAGGTTTCTTTGGCACTGGGATGATGGAGGCAGACTTGAAGCATGCTGGCACTGTGGCTTGCTCCAGCGAGGTGTTAAAAATGTCCGTGAGGACACCAGCTAGCTGACCTGCACACTCCTTGAGCACCCGCCCAGGTATGTTGTCGGGACCTGGGGCCTTCCGCGGGTTGACCCTCCTCAGAGTCTTCCACACGTCGGCTGTGTCAAGGCAGAGAACCTCCTCTTCCTGATGTGGGACAGCCTTCACTGCTGGAGTGCGATTTAGTGCCTCAAACCTCCCAAAGAAGTTATTTAGTCCGTTTAGGAAGTCAGCATCAACTTCATCCACCGGGGCAGGGGGCGTGTTGTAGTCTGTGATCGCCCGTATGCCTTGCCACATGCTCCTGGTGTTGTTGGCGTCGTGGAACAGATGCTGGATTTTCTGGTTATGGTTCCGCTTTGCTAACCTGATGGCACGGTTCAGGGTGGCTCTAGCTGTCCTCAGTGCCTCCTTGTCACCAGACTTGAAGGCTGAGTTCCGTGCTTTTAGCGCGTGGCGGACCTCCTCAGTCATCCAGGTCCTGCTAAATGCAGAACAACCATCCAAATCATTTTTTTACTGGCATACAATTATATTCCTGAAAAAACATGACATTTAGTAAAGCTTCATTTGAGAGCCTTACAAGGTGATTCTTCTAGATTTAGATATCCTCCATAAAGGATGACGCTGTCTCTCTGTTTAGCACCTAAGTTATTTTCAGAAGCTGATAAATGAGATCATTCTCACCATCTGCAGCTTTAGAAACAGGGAGGAAGGAGCTTTAGTCTGTCAGCCTGTTAAGTGTATTTTAATAGTTGTGGGCTCTGTGGGGTTAAAAATAAATAATCTTTGACACCAATCTGACACAAAGCCTTTAGAGACTTTAGCTTTTCTGCAACTTGTGTCCTTTAAGAAATTAAAGATATTTTGCCAAAGCAGAGCAACATTATTTTGCCTAAAATTGGGGAAGGGAAAGACGAACACTGTGCACTGGACATTTTCTGTAAGCATATTACTTTCTCCTTTTGAAAAGTAAAAAAAAAAAAAAGGACTGTGAGGCTTTTTAAATGGTAAAAATAAATGTCACTGAAACTATAAAACTTATTACCAAGATTGAAAATGGTAAAATATAGTCGTCATCCTGGCTTTAAGGTGAGCAGAGGCCTGTTCATCAGCAATCAGTTTAAATACATTTGTACCTTAATTAATTTTTACCTTAATTAATGAAAGACAGGAAAAAAAGAGCTGCCTTAACCTCTTACACCCTAAGGGGGTATAAATAAATTTCTGCCTGACAAAAACACACAAAAGTAAATAACTTATAGCCTCAAAGCTATTAGATTTAAGAAGAAACTTTTGGTACGTCTGTAAAGGTAAGATGTCATAGAATGGTTTTCTGGTGTCAGCACCATTGTAGCTTTGACCCTGCCTGAAATATTAGGGACAAAATACAAAATATTTAGCATTTTTTGAACCTTGCCAAAATTTTATTTGAAATAAACATTGCAAAACACTACCAAAATATTATTTATAGCACAAAAAAGTAGTACAGACTTTCAAATCTAAATGTTGTGTAAAAATATACCAAATTTGGACTCAATCAGATGAATCATATTTATTTTAGAATGGTATTAGTGAGAAATTTCTTAGGCGGAGAGGCCATTTTGGCACATTAATCCATAAATGTCACCAAACTGTGCCAAATATGTTTTTTACATCAATACTGGGGGTTTGGTAAAACTACGAGGTCATGTAGCAGCTGGACCCGCCGGTGGGTCCGTAGGGTTCAAGGGGTTAAAGGGATAGTTCGGGATTTTTGACATGAATCTGTATGGCATCCCCATCACCAGTGTCATGCAATCACACTGACTTACCCCTGGCAGCATTCTGTGAGCAGAGTTCTCGTCCAGCTTTGGTCAAGCCGAAAGTAGTCCGGCAGGTTTGCTAGACCCAGCGAAATAAAACGTTTCTCTTCCCAAAACATTATGTGTTCAAAAGAGTGATATTTTTGCATCCCAAAAACGTTGTAGTGGAAAAAGTCACACGTCGTTATCACTTGGTCCTATTTTCTCTCTGTTCGTATCAGTGCGCGCCGTCATTCAGACAGCGAGCTCAACTTTTCCAGCTCATTTCAGTGCTAACTTAGCAGCTGCGTTTACAAGCAACGCCACCGAGCTAGCTTTAGAGCTAACCAAGTTCATTAGACATTTACAAGATAGTATTTGATTATATTTATATAAAGCCGGGTGTGTAAAAATGGTGAAGGCTTGCGATTATCCTGGTTGTGCCAACAAAGATGATGGTAAATCGACTCTCAGTTTTCATCGTTTTCCTCTGACGGACGTTGCGGTCAGGCAACTTTGGCTACTCGCTGTGGGATTCCATGTTGATACCAGACTGGCAAAAATTAAAAAGCTCCGAGTTTGCAGTGCTCACTTCAGCGAGGACGACTATGCGTCTTCGTGCCCAAGACATACGAAGAAAAGGATTTTGAAGAGCTCTGCTGTTCCTGCAACACTGGTAAACAAAACTACAAATGATTTTATGTAGCAGCCGTGCG
>NW_024038894.1:0-6840 GCF_016077235.1 Cyprinodon tularosa | reverse complement strand
GCCCCCCCACAACATCCACAGCCTTAAGGTACTCAAGGTGAATCTCATTCAGCCCTGGGGCCCCACTACAGAGGAGCTTTTTAACCACCTAGGCAACCTCAGCACCAAAGATGGGATAACCCGACCTGGAGCCCCCAGGCTCTGAGTCCTCAAGGAAGATGTGCTGGTGGGATTAAAGACGTCTTCGAAGAATTCCGCCCACACACATGACGTCCTTGTTTGTTATGGATAATCTAGACGAAGACAGAAGTACAATAACACAACACTACTCAAGTTGAGCTCTTGGTGGGCCATTCCTACCAACCACGCCCCCCAAGGTATCATTGTCATTGCCCATGTGATTTTTGAAGTCCCCCAGAAGAACCATTGAGTTCCCTGGAGGGGCATTCTCCAGTACCTTCAAAAAGGGTGGATAATCTGCACTGCTGTTTGGTGCATAAGCCTAAACAACAGTCAGAACCCGACATGTGTGTGGCGACGGGTTTACCCCTAATGTACTGGCACCAGGATGAGGGCCAACAAGTATGCCCTCTGCTGCCGTTGGCGCGTGCTTATGGTTGCCAGGGGCCTCACCATGAGGCCAATAGCACTGTAATTATATCTGTGTTAAGATAGGAGCCACAGTGGAGAGGGAGATAAAAAGCATATTTCACACTTTATCCTTGACAGGATAGACTGAGATATAAAAAAAGCACATATAAACACACAACAAACATTTCAGCAGAAGGAAAACATGGGAGGCTGGAGCCACATGAAAGTCAATCTGACATTTGAGCATTGTTTGTGTTTATGATGAATCCTTCAATTTGTCCAGGAATGCTGTGCTTGAATTAAGTATATCAACCAGGACTGTAGTTCTGGACACATCCACAGATGTTCGGGGGGATTGGTGGCTGTGTTGAGGGGCAGTTCTTCTGGGCCCTTCTTCCATAACATTCATGGGAGGAATGATAAGGGGGAGGCCCAATCCCCCTTATTGTTTTGAGAGCAGGCTGCACAGGAATTGTCCGTCAGCCTTGAGTCTTTTCTTGCTGGCACTAGATGGCAGATCCAACATTCCATATTGGTTGGGCTTTTACCCCTTGTAGCGAGCGTGCATATCCAAGATATTATCCCATCTCACCTTTAAGTTCAAGTACCACAGCCCACCTGCGTCTAATTGCACCCAGCATACGGCTCATCTCCCGGTCCTGCTTGTTCACAGCCTTGGTGAGCGTGTCAACCGCTGGCAGCAGCCTGATCAATGCCCAAATTGCCGCAGACATCCTCTGTAATAGTAGATACATCAGATAACCTCCAAATCCAAATAGGAGAAATCCAAGTTTCATAAATCAGAAAATCCATATACTTTTGATATCTTCCACTGACAACATTGTAAAACATGCCATCCTCCAAGCCTTCCAGGAATCCATGGTGGATCACACGAATTATGCCCCGGCAGGACGGGTCCCCTTAACCCTGTCTGCCTGTTGAGAAAAATGTATTAATTGCATTGAGAGACCAGCTGACCAGATCCATTGTTTGAATTCGGGTGATATGAGGAGAGAGCTCAGAAAAGACAAGACACAGCAAAGCAGGGACATGCAGGGAGGCAGGAAATGTAGTCCCTTTACAGTAACCCTCCCTTTTTAAAACATCACAGTGGAAGCTCTGTTTATAAGATTTATCAAATTTAGCTTCATACATTTTTCCAAAGATGTTTATTTGTTTCTCTGTTTTATTTTTCAGCAGAATGTCTGTGAACAGCAGCTCTGTGGCTGAAGACCAGTCCAAAGCAAACTGCACCGATGCTCGTGAGTGGGTCTACAGCTTTGTCCCGGTGTACATCCTGTCCATCTCCGTGCTGGGAATGGCGTTGAACATCTTTGTTCTGATGGTTTTCATCCTCCATAAGAAGTCCTGCTCCGTGGCTGAGATCTACATGGGAAACCTGGCTGCTGCTGACTTGCTTCTGACCTCCTTCTTGCCTTTCAATTCAATTCAATTCAGTTTATTTATATAGCGCCAAATTCACAACACATGTCATCTCAAGGCACTTTACAGTTCAACCAGATCAAATTGATACAAAGTTTTCTATCTAAGGAAAACCAGTTGATTGCATTGACTCATTGACTCAAATACAATCCCCCACACTAAGCATGCTTGTAGCGACAGTGGAGAGGAAAAACTCCCTTTTAACAGGAAGAAACCTCCAGCAGAACCAGGCTCAGTGTGAGCGGCCATCTGCCGAGGCCGACTGGGGTTCAAGGAGACAGAAGCAGAGATACAAAAAGCAGCTGTAAAAGGCGGCCCCGTCCAGGAAACACACAGCCAGGCAGACGAGCTCCAAGGCAGCTCCCATGCCAGAGGACGAAGAAAGCACATCCACTCAGTCACGGTCAGAGAAACAGGACCACACTGGAAAACAGGCCGATCTCCAACATCTATAAACAAGGGTGTTGATAGAAGCAGCACAGCTGATGTTTCTTTCCAGGATGACGTCACAGCCAAACAGGAACAGACGAGGCAAAGCTACTCTGAGGAAAAGCAGAGAGAGCAGAAGGTTAGAGATTGAACTAACAGATTCTGCAGAATAGGAGAACAGAGAGAGAATGAAGCAGAATGATGAAATGGGGGTCCCTATGTCCTCCAAAAGTCTAAGCCTATAGCAGCATAACTATAGAGATAGCTCAGGATAACCTGAGCCACTCTAACTATAAGCTTTATCAAAAAGGAAAGTTTTAAGCCTAGCCTTAAAAGTAGACAGGGTGTCTGCCTCACGGACTAAAACTGGTAGTTGGTTCCACAGGAGAGGAGCCTGATAACTAAAAGATCTGCCTCCCATTCTACTTTTAGAAATTCTAGGAACCACTAGTAAACCTGCAGATTGAGAGCGAAGTGCTCTGTTAGGAACATAAGGAACAATCAGATCTCTGATATAAGATGGAGCTTGGCCATTTAAGGCTTTATATGTGAGAAGGAGGATTTTAAATTCTATTCTTGATTTAACAGGAAGCCAATGAAGAGAAGCCAGGACAGGCGAGATATGATCTCTCTTTTTAATTTTCATTAGAACTCTGGCTGCAGCATTTTGGATCAGCTGAAGGCTTTTAACTACAGTTTGTGGACTTCCTGATAGTAAAGAATTACAATAGTCCAGCCTTGAAGTAACAAATGCATGGACTAGTTTCTCAGCATCACCCCTGGACAGGATATTTCTAATTTTTGCAATGTTCCTCAGATGAAAGAAGGAAATTCTAGAAACCTCTTTGATGTGGGATTTAAATGACAGGTCCTGATCAAAAACAACACCAAGATTTTTTACTTTATTATCTGAAATCAGTTTAATCCCATCCAAATGAAGTGACTGGCTAATCAGTTTCTTTTTCAGAGACTCTGGTCCAAAGACTATAACTTCTGTTTTGTCTGCATTCAGAAGCAGAAAGTTAAGAGTCATCCAGGTTTTTATGTCTTCAAGACATGCCTGTAATCTATGTAATGGGTTAGCTTCATCTGGATTTATAGACAGATATAGCTGGGTATCATCAGCATAACAGTGGAAATTAATCCCATGCTGTCTAATAATTCTACCAATTGGGAGCATGTATAAAGTAAAGAGAATTGGTCCTAGCACTGATCCCTGTGGTACTCCACAGGTAACCTTTGAGCGTGTTGAAGATCTATCATTAACATGAACAAACTGAATTCGATCAGATAGATAAGATTTAAACCAGTCTAGTGCTGTTCCTTTAATTCCAACAAAATATTCAAGTCTTTCTAAAAGAATATTATGATCAACTGTATCAAATGCAGCACTAAGATCCAACAGGACGAGCACAGATACAAGTCCATTATCTGAGGCCATGAGAATATCATTAGTGACTTTCACCAGAGCTGTTTCAGTGCTATGATGAGCTCTAAAGCCAGACTGAAACTCTTCAAAAAGTTCATTATGGTGGAAGTGATCGCAAACTTGTTTGGCAACTACTTTCTCAAGAATTTTGGATAAGAAAGGAAGATTGGATATAGGTCTATAATTGACCAAGTCATCTGGGTCAAGAGACGGTTTCTTAAGCGGAGGTTTAATTACAGCAACCTTAAAAGCTTTAGGTACATATCCCTGTAACAGAGATAGATTAATCACATCTAAAATGGAGGAGGAGATCAAAGGGAATACCTCCTTAAATAACCTGGTTGGAACTGGATCTAACATACAAGTTGAAGGCTTAGATGAAGACAATAATTTTGCTAATTCAGAGAGTTCAACTGGATCAAAGCAGTCTAAACCCAGTTCAGATTCCATGACTACCTCAGGTACAATCGCGGATAGAGGAGTGCTTATGATCTTATTTTTAATAAGATCAATCTTATTTATAAAGAATCCCATAAAGTCATTGCTGCTAAGAGCAGGTGGAATGGACGGTTCAACAGAGCTATGGCTCTGGGTGAGTTTGGCAACTGTATTAAAAAGAAATCTAGGATTATTCTTATTCTCCTCTATTAATGAGGAGAAGTATGCTGCTCTTGCTTTACAAAGGGTCCTCTTATACAGCAGTAAACCATTTTTCCAGACTAGGAAGGACTCTCGCAGGCCTGTGGAGCGATATTTTCTCTCCAGTTTCCTAGCATTTTGCTTCAAAGTACGCAGCTCTGCATTAAACCAAGGAGCAAGCTTTCTATTTTTAACGGTTTTCATTTTCAAAGGAGCTGCGTTGTCTAAGGCAATACGCAGAGAACTAGCAACCCCATCAACAAAATCATCAACCTGTGAAGGGGAATAAGCTAAACTTTTGCACTCTGCAGCACTGCTCAGTGACACAGAGGAGAGAGAAAGTGAAGCAGATTCTTTAAAATTTATAACTGCACTATCTGATAAAGATCTACTAAAATTGAACCTTCTTTCTGGGCTGTTAGTGGTTGGAATCGGTTCGAGTGGAAGTTTGGTCTCGCTATGTGCAAAATCGTCAATGTGGCGATTCCGATGAACGTCTACTGCAGCATCTACTTCCTGATTCTGGTCAGCAGCGATCGGTACCTGGCTCTGGTCCACCCGCTGTCTCATCAAAAACTGCGTCGGCCAAAATGTGCTAAAATTTCTTGCGTCCTGGTTTGGATTCTGGGTTTCCTTCTCAGTCTTCCGAAGCTCATCAACCGGACTGTGGAAGGGTTCAATTGTCAGGAAAAACACCTAGTCATATCTCTCATAAGCGACATCATGTTTTTGGTGTTTGGGTTTTTTATTCCCATTTCAATCATCCTGTTCTGCACCATCAAGATTCTCCAAACTCTAGGAAGCAGATTTATGGAAGAGGAAAAAGCAAAGAGGAAGGATAGGAAGGCCACCACTTTGGTCCTGGCCGTCTTGCTGGCATTCCTGATCTGCTGGGTTCCATTTTATCTGATCAAGATACCATCCCTGCTCAACGATTATGGTTACCTGCAGGACTGTAACTCTAGAATCATCATGTTCTACTGTGGGCAGATCTTCATGTACCTAGGCATCTTCAACAGCGTTCTTAATCCGATTCTCTACGTCATTGTTGGGAAAAACTTTAGAGAGAAAGTTAGGGAGCTCTTCACGCAGTGGAACCACCAGAGAAGTTCCACCATCGGCCTAACATCTGCAAGTACAAAGTTTTTAAGAAGTGTTAAACCCCAACATACCAACTTGTATGTGTGTCAAAAGCAACTCGGTTAAAATATTATCATATTTCTGTCGAAATTTCATATCCTGGCTCCAGTTTTATATCTTTCTTTATCAGCTGCTGAACAGTTGATCAGTGAGACGATTGCTCAACAGTTCTAGAAGAATCCTCCAGAAATCAGGGGAAGAACATCATCTGGTTCCTCTAATTCATCACAAACAGAAGCTAACATTGAAGAGAAAATTACAGGAAAAAATAGGATTTTCTTTAGGAATCAGGATTAGAGTCCAGTCAGAATAACGGCTGTGGTTCTGATCCAGTCCAGTGCAGATCTTTGGTTTTTCACCTCCTGTTTATTTGTTGCTTCATTTTTGCAGGATGTGGTTTGATTCAGAAAAAGCCTTTTTCCGTAACTCACTCAGTGTTTATTGCTTCCAGAATAATCCAGTTATAACGCTGCTAAATAATTAAACACGATTAGTACATGTTTTATTTTCCCTGAAATAATGGATTAATATTAAGATAATGGGAGAACAAGTCAACTTTAATTGATTTTGGCCTCCTACAGGCGAGGAGGATGATTGCTCTGTCCTGGAGGAAAATGGGTGTGCCCTCGATAAATGAGTGGATAAAGGGGATGACATCTTGTGTGATGCTGGAAAGGATGACTTATATCACCAGGGGAAAGGCTACAGAGTTTGAGGCTGTGTGGAATCCCTTAATTTGAGTTTCTTGAACGTCAAAGAGCTCAAATAACTTAAATCTGCTGCATTGAATATGTTGTTGAGTGTTTGTGTTTTGTTTTGTTTTATTTAATGTTAAGTGTGTGAAGTATGTGAAATGTTTTGTGGAAATTTTAACTGTTCACTTTTTGGATGCTATTGTTTTGATAACCGTCTTTTTGTACAAGTGAAATATATGTATAAAACTTAATAAAGATATTGTTGAAAAAAAAAAAGATAATGGGAGCAATCTACCAAGAGATGGCTTTCTGTAACAGTAATGCTTCTCTAGTGTATATGCTGCTTTAATTGGATGTTTGCTGCACCCATCTGATGTGTCTTTGCTTCATTATCATAAAGCTGTAACCCAAGACATCTGCTGACTGTAGTTTGTCCACAGGACACAAACATTCGTACATTTAGCTCAGAAATGCATGACTTCATCTGCTATTGTGAAAATAAAGAAGAGAGAAACGCATGAAAAACCTACCCCC
>NW_024038893.1:0-16618 GCF_016077235.1 Cyprinodon tularosa | reverse complement strand
GACGGGTTTTGGCGCGTGGATGCTGGCGTTCTCACTGCTTTTCTTTTAGCTGGATCGGTCTGGAAAGGGGAGTGGAACAGTGCCGGTGCGCCGCAGAGTCTGTGGATCAGCCAGTGGGTGCTGCAGACCGATCACTCGCACCAGATGCAGCATAACAAGCGGAGCCCAACTTCCAGCCTCTGATTTTTAAGGAAAACTCTTGAATTATAGGTTTTATCAGGAAAAGAAAAGGACTGTTTTATTATGCCACTTTTACTGTGGCTTTTTGTATAAATAAAACACTTAAACTTAAGTGCTTCACAGTTTGGGTCTTTGAGTTGCTTGCTCCCCCTTGTGTCAACGACTGAGCATGGGGCCATACTGGCCACAATTACAATATAATAACAGAAAAATAAAAAGCCTATACGGTCATATCACTACTTTGTTTGCATCCATTTTCACAAAACAGAGGCAAACTACATTAAAATAATCTAAAAAGAAAAAAAAAAACTAAAGGAGAACATCCTGACCACGGAGATGTGCAGGTAGGAATTATAAGACTGTGACACATTCAAAGTTGGTTTACAAAGAAACGAAACAGAGGGAAAATGGAGCGTTTTCTTGTGCGGAGCAAACCACCAACCACCAGTACAGAGACTGCTGACCACCCACCAAAGGAAAAAAGAAAAAAATCTGTAAGCAGACAATATCATGACAGTTACCTGTCTTATGGCTTTAGTTGGACTGGGGACATCAACACCCCTCTGCCCGAGTGCGTCCTCTGTCGGGAGAAGTTAGCTAACGCGAACATGGTTCCCAGCAAGCTTAAAAGGCACCTGGTAACCAAGCATCCCTCCTACGTTGATAGAAACCTGGCCTATTTCAAAAGAGCACAGGATCTAAACCTAAGGCAACAAGACCGTCTGTTGGGTTGTGTGAAAACGTCTGAAAAGGCGATGGAGGCTAGTTACATGCTAGCAGAGCTTATTGCAAAGCAAAAGAAACCTCACACAATAGCAGAGACACTCATCCTCCCTGCTTGCAAAAAAATCGCAGGTGTCATGCTGGGTCCAGATGCCGCAAATGAGCTATCCAAAGTACCGTCGTCTGATAACACAATCAAAAGAAGAATGGACGACATGTCAGAAGACATTGAGCAACATTTGATGGAGAAACTGCAGGCAAGTAGCAGATTTTCCCTACAAATAGACGAGTCTACTGACATTAGTGGGGCTGCCCAACTCCTGGCTAACATCAGATATGTTGATGGGGACTCTATCAAAGAGACTTTTTTTTTTTGCAAAGAAATGGAAAATCATACAACGGGATAAGAAATATTCAGGGTAACTAATGACTATTTAAAACAGAACAAGTTAACCTGGAACATGTGCGTCAGCCTTTGCACAGATGGTGCAGCATGCATGATAGGGAGAGTGAAAGGATTTATTGCAAAGGTGAAAGCGCAAAACCCGCACATTGTGACAAACCACTGCATTTTGCATCGAGAGGCATTAGTTGCTAAAACCATGCCTCCAGAGTTGACTGAGGTGCTGGATCAGGCTGTGCAGATGGTGAATTTCATCAAAACAAGGCCCCTGAAATCTCGCCTCTTCTCCCAATTGTGCACCGAGATGGGAGCCGACCACAAAAGCCTCATTCTCCAAACAGAGGTACGCTGGTTATCACGGGGGAAGGTCCTATCCCATCTTTATGAGCTTCGGGAAGAGCTTTTGGAGTTTTCACGAGAACACGCGGTTCCACACAAGGACAAGCTTGCAGATGAGAGGTGGTGCGCCAGGCTGGCTTACCTCGCAGACATATTTGGGCATCTCAACGAATTAACCACCAAGCTGCAGGGCAGGGATGAAAACATCTTATCATCCACAGACAAGATTCGGGGGTTTATGGGCAAACTCATCCTGTGGCGCAAGGCTTTGGAAGAGGGCACTATGGACATGTTCCCGCTGGCATCAGCTGCGCCGCAGGCAGCAAAGGAGCGCACATTATATGCCGAACACCTTCAGAGCTTAAAAGAGAGGTTATATCTTCCTCATTGCTATCCGTATGTGGCTTCCTCTGCTCATCTCTCCCTCTTAGACTGTCAGCTGCCCCTAGACTGTGCCCTTCATGTTCTGTGCCCATGCTATCAATTGTTGACATTCGCTGAAATGCTTTATTTACCGCCTCCTCTATTAAATCTAGCATCTGAAACTCCTTTCGTACCTCTTGTCCCAATTCTTCCTCTGTAGGCCTTATTTCACAATTTATCTGACCTTCACGCAACTCCATAACAGGCATCTGCACACATGGGTTTGATGGAAACATTGCATCACCAGCCTTACGAAAGATTTCTCTTACACCTTGGTGTGGACTGGGGTCCATAATAGGCTCTGTTTCTGCAATATTAGATGTACTCATTAAAGGTTTTTCTTACCCTCTGAAGTGTCGAGTGCCTGCTCACCTCCCTGAGCCCCGTTTTGCTCCACCTGTTCCTGTTCAGGGTCCTTGTCAGAAAAATAGTTACTAAAATTGAACTGGGTTTGTCTAATCAAATTCAAAAGTTTTGTTTCTTCCTTCTGGTGTTTGTCTCGTCCGAACACACCAGCACCAGCCATTTTTTCACGAGCTTGTGACAATCTATTTTTTAGTGTATCCAAATAAAAACCACGTTGTGAAGTGTTTGGAGGGGGCCCCTCCAATTCCCCAAACATTCCATCTTCTCTCATTTTTTCAACCCATTCATCAAATTTTCTAATGTGGTGTTCTGCATCCTTCAATGGATAACTCGCCATGATCATATTTCTCCCTTTATCCAGACTCGCTTTTAACGAGGTGTCTCTGGATTCAATTTCTAGTCCACATGCATCCATCTTTCACACCTTTTGTTCACACAGTGTATAAAATTAGACCTCGACGTCTTACGTGAGATCCCTCGGTGCTTTAAACTTTTTACCTATAAACTTCAGTGAGCCGCTTTTCTGCTAAGGAAGCGCGTCCGTCAAAGAAATACGTCCGTCAGTGAAAAGGAAAAAATGAAAAGAAATTTAGAGAAAAGAAAAGATTTAGATATAGTTCCGCCTAGTTCACTCCACCGACTTTTAGGATTAGACAAACAAGTTACCTAATCCGGGCATCAGTCTCTTCTAGTTTTATGAGGAATATCATTTTATCGTCTCTCTCTTTTCCCTTTATAAGAGAAGAGAAGGAAAGAGAAAAACACCTCAAAGGTCCGTTCCAACCTGATCCGCTCGCTTATTTCCAGTCTCGGTTTTTCGTAAATGTCCTTATGGGAGGTATACTGGCAAACTCTAGCCGGCTATGTGACTGGTTGTCTGTGCGTCTGTTTTCAGAAGTGCATCTTTCGTGTCTGCAGGCAGACCGGGAATAAAATCACCGTCCCTTTCTGCATGCAGAAACCGTTGGGCTCTCCAACCAACTTATCCTAGTGAGCAGTATAATTTTTGAAGGTGTTTGCGCAGGGTTCCTTCAGTCGGACTTTCAACCTCTACCCACAGCAGAACGCACGACTTTCTCTCTCTCCTTCTTTTTTTTTTTTTTTTTTATGTGTACACGTTCGCAATGTAAAAAAAAAACAACAAATACAACAAAACAAAAACCGCAAAAACAAAAAACTAAAATCACTCTGAGCAATTTCTCTGTCCTCTTTTGCATAAAAAGCTTCAGCTCACTTCAGAAAATCACAACACAGCCAAAGTGTTTTAACAGTAAAAACACTGGAGATATTTTGTAATAAGGAATCTCCTCACCTTATCAGTTGTTTCGGCCGCAGGCTGTGGAGCTTTTTCCGTCGGTGGCTCTGTTGTCCTGCTTCCAGGTCACGGGCGGAAACACCAATTTGTTAAAGTGAGGAAGATTTGTCCCCTTCAAAGTAAAGGCTGTAACGCCCCAGGGCCTCCTCACACGGTTCTTTTCCTGGGAGCAAGTTATTTACTACTCTTAACTCAAACTCGTTAAAACCATATAAAAAAGGACTATAAAAACAGGAGTAAAAAAGTAACAGAGTTTATTCTAGATCAGGTCGTTACAGGACAGAGAAAAATGCTTAGAGCTATGCACAGCTGTGGTCTCAAAAATCACGTCCGCAAGCGTCCGGCAAAGTTTGAGCCCCGAACAACGTCATCACCTGCTTCTTATACCTTCTGAGTCTGTGTCACATCATGTGGATGCTTAGCTGTCCGTATCAGAAACTGACACGCCATCCATGTCTTGAACTCCATGCAGGTTGCCTCTCTGTCTCAGGGTTACAGATACAGCAGCTCTCCTATCAGACCGGCCCCAAGATGTGCCCATATCCTTTGTACTCTTAGAGACACAAAGGCTGTCTTGATTAGATGACCTCCGCACACACCGTGATATCCACAATGTGAAGGAAGGCCTTCTGCTCTGTCTAATCTGACAAACAAATTAACAGTGCACATGATGTATAAATAATAAACCTAACAGAAGCCAATATTTGTTCTGCAGAATTATGCAATAAAATGTAATATATGTTAAATTAACCCTGCCTTTCTTTGCATTACCCATATTGTGTCTTAAGAAGAGGGGCATTATGTATTTTTACAATATTTTTGAATCTTTCTCTACTTATTGTGTCTAGAGTTGGAGTCAGAAAAGGTTGAGAATCTAGCTCTGTACTGAGGTCAGCGAAGACAGTGTGCTAGATAAAAAGCTGGATCAGAGCAGAATGGGACGGTGCTCAGGCTTTCTGGAATGCACCTCCCTTTTATTTTGGCCTTCTGTGTTAACCCATTTAGGCCTAAAACGCCTGGAAAAAACACCTTAAAAACCTATGGCCGATTTTAAAAAATACCCCTAAAACCTGAAGCTTTTCTGTAAATTCAGCAACTGTGTCAACGCCTAGTAAATTATTGATATCTCAGCTTCTGTAGCAGATAGAACTCAAAATATATTTTATCTTTGAAATTCTTCCAAAAAAAAAAGTGAAAAGCAGTAATAAAAAAATAAAAAATTCAACCTTTATTTTTTCCATATGTGATCATGTCTTCATTGAGAATGTGCAATATAAAACGTTTTTAAAATAAAGAACAAACATTACATAAATAACTATCTGATGATTACTTATTAACAGTATTATTATGCATAATAATGCATATGTCTGTGTTATAAATTGCATACAACTTACCTCCAGATGGCCACAAATCTGTCCCGGGACATATTTTGGGGGAACTGCGTCCTGAAGAGAGGTTTACTCTGTCGCCAATAATCTCTTCGTACTGGCAACACAAGAAGTCCTATGCCCATACACAGCCCAATAAATGTCTTCATCTCCGTCACAGTCACGGGTGACCACTTTGCCATCTTTGCTCTTGTTGGAGTTTGGTTTGTTTGGTCACTGTACCTATTCGTCTCGGTAACAAGATGCATCCAAAGTTCTTCATTAAAAATATGCTCAAATGCCTGCAGCGGTGTGGCGTCTGCAGGCAAATCAACTTTCACTCCAGGTGTGCGGTTGAAAACACTCCGTGCATTGCGGTGGTAGTTCGATTGGTTCAGCGCGTTCAAAGTCATCATTTTCATCTATACCGTCAGCAAAGCCGACACACTCCTCAAAATCACTGCCTTCCGACAACTCTTCTCTGTCAAACTCCTCCATGTTTGCTTGAAAAAAACTTCTTTCTTCTTGCTTGACTTATATGCTCTCCCGGCGTCAATGGTAGAATTACGCAACAGCGCCCCCGGCTTGAATGGTAGAAATGCGGTAATGCTTTCCCGGCCTAAATGGGTTAAATGTGTGTGCATAACCTCATTTGGGGATTATCCATAGTGTCACAGTGGAGCTAGTGCTCCAGCAGTCTTTGGGCAAAAGGTGCAGTAAAACCTGAACAGTTCAGAAAACGAAATCTAAAAAATATTTTTAACATTTCTTTAATAAAGAAATGTTTAAAATATTTTTTTGATTTGATTCCCGGCCCGGGGTCTTTCTGCATGGAGTTTACATGTTCTCCCTGTGCATGCGGGGTTCTCTCTGGGTACTCCGGCTTCCTCCCACAGTCCAAAAACATGACTGTTAGGTTAGTTGGCCTCTCTAAATTCTCCTTTGTTGAACTGTAAAGTGCCTTGAGATGACTTGTGTTGTGAACTGATGCTATATAAATAAACTGAATTGAATTGAATTTATATGTAGTTAGATCAACACACAGATCAAAGTGAAGTGTACTTTTTTAACCTACAACAGAAAGTGTTTCTGCTGTTTGTCTTTCTAGACCATCTACAGGATTATGTTGGAAAAGAGGAGGATTTCTTTGACCAGCAGCTCTGTGGACAAGAGAGGAATTCCAGTTCGGACCAAGAGGAACCAGAACCTCTGCAGATAAAAGAAGAGCAGAAAGAACCAGAACATCCCTGGACAAAAGAGGAAACAATGGAGCTCCCCATAAGTGAGCAGGAAGAGCAGCTTGTTCTGAATTTTACTAAACAATGTAGTTTCACTAATCACATGAGAATTCACACTGGTGAGAAGCCATTTCCCTGCACGATTTGTGGCAAACGTTTTAGTGTTAAACATCATTTGACTGGACACATGAAAATTCACACTGGTGAGAAAATTTATGGATGTCTGTCCTGTGGAAAAATGTTAACAAAGAAATCTAATCTTGTTAGACACATCAGAATTCACACAGGTGAGAGGCCTTTTTCCTGGACCATTTGTAACAAGAATTTCACTGGAAAAAGTAGTTTGACTAAACACAGTAGAATTCACACAGGTGAGAAGCCTTTTTCCTGCATGATTTGTGGCAAACGTTTTCCTTTAAAACATTGTTTGACTGGACATATGAGAATTCACACTGGTGAGAGGCCCTTTGAATGTCTATCCTGTGGAAAAAGCTTCACCTCCAAGTCAGATCTTGTTAATCACATGAGAATTCACACTGGTGAGAAGCCTTTTTCCTGTACCATTTGTAACAAGAATTTTACTAAAAAAAGTAGTTTGACTGCTCACCTCAGAATTCACACAGGTGAGAAGCCTTTTTCCTGTACCATTTGTAACAAGAATTTTACTGAAAAGGGAAATTTGACTATTCACATGAGAATTCACACTGGTGAGAAGCCATTTCCCTGCACGATTTGTGGCAAACGTTTTAGTGTTAAACATCATTTGACTGGACACAGGAAAATTCACACTGGTGAGAAGATTTATGGATGTCTGTCCTGTGGAAAAATGTTCACAAGGAAATCTAATCTTGTTAGACACATCAGAATTCACACAGGTGAGAAGCCTTTTTCATGCAAGATTTGAGGCAACCGTTTTACTCTAAAAAGGTAATTTGACTAGAGAGACACGTGAGAATTCACACGTATGAGAGGCTGTTTTCCTGAATGATTTAAAACAAAGGTTTTAAACAAGAGGGTAATTTGAGTAGTTAGATTACAATATTCATGCATGATGTGGAATGATTTATTAAAAAAATAAATTGCAATACATAAGTCATAGCAGTTAGTGGTCACAGGAATTAACAGTTGAGGCGTTTTCTTGACTAGTGATGAAATGTCCATCTAGAAACTCCTTCACCTCATAACATGAAAAACTCAAAGGTTAATGGTCTTTTTGGAGCAAAGTTTTGAGAGAACCAATTAATGAAGAGCTCTTTTCACATAAAAACTAGAACAGATAAGCTGTTATACTGTAAACCTGGTAAATATTAAGGTCCTGGTTGAATATGGATGTGAAAATTTGAAAGTTAATTATTTTGGGCTACCCTAACAAAAAAAAAGTTTTTACATTCAAAATGTCTTACATTTTCTGTAATTAGGGAATAATCATAATAAAGTGCAACAAAATTATCTTGGTTACAGATGAAGCAAGTTTTGTGTCCATACAACAAGCCATTGAGAAGTTATAGTTTAAGTTTAAATTGGAAAGAATCCAGACGGACCCATACTGTGCCATTTTGGCATGGTGTGGCACAACTTTTTCTGAATGAATTTATTCATTTATCTTTTAGCTGAATGATAAGCTATTGCTTGGATATACTGCAGGAACAAGACTTTTATTCAGATGAAAATATCCTCAGATGAAAATGAAAGCAAAGGTAGGACAGATTTAATGTGCTTTGCTCAGTTTTTATGAAGATTTTGGAGGATTTTTTAAAGGTAGGCTGCAAATGATGAGAGTTTAGCTAATTCAGTGTCTTGTTGGCTTTCATTAGCAATGCATCAATCAGCCCTGCTACGTGTGTTGTTGAAACCAGGCCCACCAAAACTCCAACTGTTTTAGCCACAGTGTTAGAGCTATGGTCAATAGATATTAGAATGAAGTAGATCATCTATAGAGGAGTCTCAGATGAAGATTTGGGACATATAGAAGTGTGTGTCAGTCTCAGAGTTAGTCAGCTACAAGCTAATTAATGTTGCAAAGTAGCTCCAGCCGCCTTGAAAGGGGGTGCTGGGATTATGGGGTTAAACTACGGGACATCAAAGAACTCAGTTTAGAGGCTGGAGTCTGTAGTTCAGGTAAATTGAAGTCCTAAAATGATGAAACATGTTTGTTTAAAAAGATAAACTAGATTGATGATGTTGCTGTTATTTTACTGATCAGTTTGAACCTGCTTTAACCCATTTAGGCCGGGAAAGCATTACCGCATTTCTACCATTCAAGCCGGGGGCGCTGTTGCGTAATTCTACCATTGACGCCGGGAGAGCATATAAGTCAAGCAAGAAGAAAGAAGTTTTTTTTCAAGCAAACATGGAGGAGTTTGACAGAGAAGAGTTGTCAGAAGGCAGTGATTTTGAGGAGTGTGTCGGCTTTGATGACGGTATAGATGAAAATGATGACTTTGAACGCGCTGAACCAATCGACCGGGATTTGTGGTTAAGACATATGTTCGAAGACGACGAGCCGGACGCTAGCGACGATGAGTTTGAAGGTTTTGATAGTGACTGGAAGACGGAGAACTACCACCGCAATGCACGGAGTGTTTTCAACCGCACACCTGGAGTGAAAGTTGATTTGCCTGCAGACGCCACACCGCTGCAGGCATTTGAGCATATTTTTAATGAAGAACTTTGGATGCATCTTGTTACCGAGACGAATAGGTACAGTGACCAAACAAACCAAACTCCAACAAGAGCAAAGATGGCAAAGTGGTCACCCGTGACTGTGACGGAGATGAAGACATTTATTGGGCTGTGTATGGGCATGGGACTTCTTGTGTTGCCAGTACAAAGAGATTATTGGCGACAGAGTAAACCTCTCTTCAGGACGCAGTTCCCCCAAAATATGTCCCGGGACAGATTTGTGGCCATCTGGAGGTAAGTTGTATTGCAATTTATAACACAGACATATGCATTATTATGCATAATAATACTGTTAATAAGTAATCATCAGATAGTTATTTATGTAATGTTTGTTCTTTATTTTAAAAACGTTTTATGTTGCACATTCTCAATGAAGACATGACATATGGAAAAAATAAAAGGTTGAATTTTTTTTTTTCTTTTTGATTACTGCTTTTCACTTTTTTTTTTGGAAGAATTTCAAAGATAAAATATATTTTGAGTTACCTTAGACTTTTTGTTCATCACATAATTACATGTGTCTTCAGTCATAATCTACAATGTGAATAGTGTTGAAAATAAAAAAAATAAACAACTGTATGCCAAATGTGTTACAAAAGCTTGACAATATTTTATGTGATGCTTTCACATAAAACTAAAACATAACTTATGTGTGCATTTTCAGGTATTTACACCTTCAGAATAACCAGGCAGCAGATGTCAACAAGGATGACAAGCTATGGAAAATGCGCTGGTTTCTGAATTACCTCCTTGACCGATTCCAGGCACTGTATGAGGTAGATGGCAACGTGTCTGTAGATGAGAGCATGATCAAATTCAAAGGGCGCCTCTCCTTCAGGCAGTACCTCCCCATGAAGCTGACAAAGTGGGGTGTCAAGGTATGGGTAATGGCAGAGAGCTCCACAGGATATGTGACCAACTTCCAGGTGTATGCTGGTCGTGAAGGCTCTATAGAGAAGGGTCTCGCACACCGTGTGGTGATGGAATTAGCCAGACCATATTATGGGTCTTACCTGTCCATCTATATGGACAATTTTTACACGGGGGTAACTCTGTTTGAGGAGATGAAGACCCATGGGTTGAACGCTTGTGGCACTGTTCGTGCCAACCGGACTGGACTCCCAAAGAATGAGAGGCTTAGAAAAAACGCCTCAATGGAAAAGCACGAGTTCAGGGTAGCTCAGAAGGACGACCTCACGTTCTGTATTTGGCAAGACACAAAAACCATCATGGTGCTCTCCAACCATCACGATCCAACTCAGACAGGGACAGTGAATCGAAAAAAAGACGGAGCCAACCACGTCCCGGTGGAAGTGCCAGCTTCCCTCGCAGACTACCAGAAGCACATGAAAGGTTTGTTTTGTTGGTCTTTGGAGTGCAAATGTCTGAGTTTCATGTGTGTCAACTGAGTGTTCTGTGTGTTCCAGGCGTCGATCTGCTTGATCAAATGATTGGCTATTATGGATTCCAGCATCGATCAAAGAAGTGGTGGAGGAGGGTGTTTTTCTTTTTCTTGGCTATGTCCTGCCACAATGCCTACATTGCTGCAAGGTCTGTTGGAGGAACAGCCTTCAGACACAAGTACAGAGGCTACAAACCCTGGCTGGAGGACCTGGCCGAGCAGCTCATCACACCGCACAGGACCAGGGCTGTTAATGTGACTCCTCCATCTTCTCTTCCTGCCTCACCATCTCCTAGTCTTCCTCCCTCTCCAGCTCCATCTGCAGGTAGCAGAGTAGACACACCTCCTCCACAACATGACTTTGGAAAAGTCTATGACAAGCGCAAACAGTGTAGGGAGTGTTTGCTTGTCTCGGACACTGAAAAAGTAGGTGGGCCAACTGTGTATGGTTGTAAACAGTGCAGCCTGCCACTGCACATTGAGTGCTTCGGCAAGCACTATCGTCGTTACATGTGAATCAGACTGTTTAAGTCATCAGTATGTTCTGTTCTTGTTCTTAACAGTTCATCAAGTCACTGACACAAGTTGATATTACTTATTTATTATTTTTTTCTTACTATTTTTGATTGAAAATATTAATGTTCACTTTACTTTTACATTGTTTATTTTTGTGAAGGAGTATCTAAATAAACTCAATTCCCAGGAAAGCCACAGGTGTAAGCTTTCAAATACTTTTTGAATTTTGTTTCTATCTGCTACAGAAGCTGAGATATGATAATTTACTAGGCGTTGACACAGTTGCTGAATTTACAGAAAAACTTCAGGTTTTAGGGGTATTTTTTTAAATCGGCCATAGGTTTTTAAGGTGTTTTTTCCAGGCGTTTTAGGCCTAAATGGGTTAACTTGGTAAAAAGCCTTTGTCTTAATAATGTATTAAAGAAATCTGACTCTCCTCTAGAAGTGTGAAGTTTCTGCTTTTTAAAGATTTTTGAAATTATAATTTTCCTTTGAACTAATTCTAATAGTCTTGTCCATGATTCTGTAGATGTTCTATTTACCTGCTATGATTGAAAGTAAGTTCCTATTTTATACAACTGATTTTATGGATTATATTCTGCTGTGGATGTTTTTAATTATTGTAATCACTTTTAAATTGATGAACGAGCAGCAATAAAACCATGGATTGTAAAAATGTGTTTCTTTATATGGTTTCATATAAATTAAAAACAATCTTTTTCGAAGTTTTCTCTGATATTTTCAGCCAAACTAAAACTGTAAAATAAATAGTTTAATGGCATTCACCTTCTGTCTTCTCCAGTCTTTCCTGTTGCTCCTCCGTCAGCATTAATCTGTTTGCTTTTTAGAGCCTGAGTTCAAATCTGGCCATTGGATAAATCCTCCTTTGCTTGTTGGAGAAGTTATCCATCCATCCATCCATCCATCCATCCATTTTTTCTGCTTATCCGGGATCGGGTTGCGGGGGTAGCAGCTTCAATAGGGAGGCCCAGACGTCCCTCTCACCAGCCACTTGGGCCAGCTCCTCCGATGGAATCCCAATGCGCTCCCAGGGGAGCCAAGAAACATAGTCCCTCCAGCATGTCTTGGGTCTCCCCCTGGGCCTCCTCCCGGTGGGACGTGCCTGGAACACCTCACCAGGGAGGCGTCCAGGGGGCATCCTAATTAGATGCACGTGCCACCTCAACTGGCTCCTCTCGATGTGGAGGACCAGTGGCTCTACTCTGAGTCCTCCCCGGATGGTTGAGCTCCTCACCCTATCTCTAAGGGAGAGCCCAGGCACACTACAGAGAAAACTCATTTTAGCCGCTTGTATCCGGGATCTCATTCTTTCGGTCTTGACCTAAAGCTCATGAACTATAGATGAGGGTAGGAAAGTAGATCGACCCGTAAATTGAGAGTTTTGCTTTTTGGCTCAGCTCTCTCTTCACCACAACAGACCGTTACAGGGCCCGCTTCACAGCAGATGCCGCACCATTCCGCCTATTGATCTCCCGCTCCATCTTCCCCTCATTCATGAACAAGACCCCAAGATACTTAAACTCCTCCACAAGGGGCAGTACATCCTCCCCAACCCGGAGAAGGCACTCTACCCTTTTCCAGCTCAAGGCTCTGTTCGAAAACCTAGGACGTGTCCTCCAAGGACGCGGTCTACCTAGACTGGATCCTTCGAAGTCCTTGAAAATAAGGAGACCGGAAGAGTTTAGGCTGTGAATTCGACCAGGTCTACCCTTCGGCGGGTTTTACCGCCTATGCTCTGTTGCTTAGCAACCGTAAACGTTGACACACAAAGCAGGAAAAGAATGAATACAGAAGTTTTCAAAACTGTTTATTTCTTTCTTTTTTATTGTGAAGTGAACAAAGACTACACTCACAAGAATCCAGAGTGGAATAAAGGTTCCAACCACCGGGAGCAGGAACAAATAAAATCAAATGTAATGATAGAAACCTTAGTCAGTTAAATAACCTGCTGCTGTCATTCTGCACATCTCTGATGTTGCTGCTATTTTCAAATATCCGTTACTGTAAAAATGTCCATAGCTGCATATTGGTTATTTATTCTCCAGTTTTATATTGTTAAAACACTTTACAGTATTGTATTGTTTATATTTTAACTCTTCCCTATTATGTTATTCTTATACATTTTTCTAAGGTCCACATTTGTGTGACCATTTTCTTCATTAACTTTCTTTATTGGAAGCAATTTAACAAACACAGTAGTTACACACAGGTGTAGCATGACAGATGACTCTTCCATTCTTTTTCCCCGTTTTTTTTTTTTTTTTTTCTTCCCCTTCCCCATCCCCTCCCCTCCCACCCCAATAAAGAGCAGTTGCTTATGTTAGGGAAAATCAACATACAATCAATAAAGTGTGTATAAGAACATAAATAAGAAAAGTAGAATGACTGAAATTAGAAAGTGTTTAAAAAAAAAAATAAAAAAAAAAAATAATAATAATAATAATAATAATAAAAAAAAAAAAAAAAAAAAGGGAGGGGGGGGGGGGGGGGGGGCTCAATCATCACAATCAGGTAGAGGTGTACAATGTTCAATGTAATTTAATAGAGGTTTCCAAGTCCTTTCAAACAAACTTAAGGACCCATTGAGGGAAAATCTAAGTCTCTCAAGCCTGACTGTCAGTAATACTTCCTTCATCCATCTGTTGAGAGATGGAGGATGAGGATGTTTCCACTTAAGAAGTATGAGTCTCCTGGCCAGCAGGGTGACAAAGGCTAGAACAGTTTGAATGGCTTTAGAGTTAAAGGGCTGTAAGGGGACACCAAACAAAGCTAAGTGAGGATCGGGAGTAATGACAGTATTGTACGCTGTACTAAGAGTTTTGAAGATTTCAGACCAGAATGTGGCAAGCCTGGGGCAGGACCAAAACATATGGGAATGGTTGGCTGGAGATCGTTTGCACCTATTACACGAATCAGTTACATTGGGAAAAATCCGGGATAACCTTAGATTAGTGTAGTGGGCTTTATGTACAACTTTACATTGCAAGAGGCTGTGCCTTGCGCAGATTGAAGAGGAGTGAACCATCTTTAAAACCTGTCGCCAATAATCCTCAGGCAGCGAGGTTCCAAGCTCTTGCTCCCACGAGTCTCTGGGTTCAGGTGCCGGGGTATTGGCAGTGGAATTAATGAGGCTGGAAATGCTAGAGGTCAATCGTTTTTGTTCAGGGTCAAGAGCCAGTAGTGAGTCAACTAGAGATTCTGGGGGGCGACTGGGAAATTTGGGATTCTGGTTCTGAATAAAGTGTCTTATCTGGAAGAAACGAAATAAATGGGATTTGGGCAGGTGAAATGTTTCTGACAGCTCTGAAAAGGACATAAAAGTCGCTTGGTTATAAAGGTCTTTAAATTTAGTTATCCCTTTGTCAAACCAAACCTGAAAGGTCAAATCAGAACAGGAAGGCAGAAAGAGGTGATTGTTTACAATTGGAGAGAAATCTGAGGCTCTGTGGAGACCGAGGCTTTTCCTAATTTGGATCCAAATTTTAATAGAGTTAAAAACCAGAGGATTTGAAGTAAAACTGGATATAGTTAACGGGAGTTGGGAGCAAATCAGGGAATGAAGAGAAAGTTTAGAGGATGAAAGTTCCATGTGTACCCAGGCAGGTCTTTCATCATCGGCTGTGTTGGTTATCCAATATAAGAGTTTATGAATATTGCAGGACCAGTAATAGTGTAAAAAATTGGGCATCGCTAAGCCGCCAAGCGCCTTTGGAAGCTGTAGCACTGACTTTCTGATACGTGGACTTGTGTTGCCCCAGAGGAAGGAACTTATTGATTGATCAAGCAATCTGAAAAAGGACTTGTTAATAACCACAGGGATATGTGAGAAAAGATATAGAAACTTGGGTAACACAACCATTTTAACCAAACTAACACGACCTGCCAGGGATAATGGGAGAGCAGACCATCTGTCAAAGTCTAGTTTACATTTCTCAAGGAGAGGAGAGAAATTTTGGGAGAAAAGTTGGTAGAATGAATTTGCAATGTGCACCCCCAAATACTTAAATCCATCCCTAGCATATTTAAAAGGGAAAAAAGTTGGGGGGATATTTTTGGCCAGAGAGTTAACAGGGAAAAGTTCGCTTTTGTGGAGATTAAGTTTGTAGCCTGAGTAAGATCCAAATTTTTTAAAGATATCTAGAGTTACAGGAAGAGACGCAGCAGGGTTAGCCATATATAAAAGGAGGTCGTCAGCATATAACGATAATTTATGGACTTTCCCGGCTCTGGTAATGCCCTCAAACCCACTCTCCTGACGAAGCCAGATGGCTAATGGCTCGATTGCTAATGCGAATAAGAGGGGGGAGAGAGGACAGCCCTGTCTAGTTCCCCGACAGAGGGGAAATGAGATTGACTGAAGACCATTTGTGTGGACAGTGGCAACTGGGTTGGCATAAAGTAGTTTAATCCAAGATATAAATTCAGAGTTGAAACCGAATCTTTGCAAAACAAAAAAAAGGAAGTTCCACTCCACCCTGTCAAAGGCCTTCTCTGCATCAAGTGAGACAACCACTTCGGGAACGTTTGAACTAGGATCACTAATAATATTAAGGAGTCTCCTTGTGTTGTGGAATGAGTGCCTACCTAGCATAAAACCTGTTTGATCAGTTGAAATTATACTTGGGAGGACACGCTGTAGACGGAGGGCAAGAATCTTTGACAGAATCTTTAGATCAACATTTAAAAGGGAGATGGGTCTATAGCTACTGCACATTAGAGGGTCTTTATCCCTCTTTAGCAGGAGAGAAATTGAGGCCTCCGACAGGGTGGGGGGTAAAAACCCCTTCGCAAAGGATTCATTATACATTTGTTGAAGGGCTGGGGCAATGGTAACCGAGAATGACTTGAAAAATTCAGCAGTGAACCCATCGGGGCCCGGAGATTTACCGTTTTGGAGTGCTGAAATTGCTTCCTGTACCTCCTTGACAGAAATGGGATTTCCCAGCTCTCCAGACAAGTCTTCACTAATTTTAGGGAAAGTTATCTTATCTAGCGGGTTATCGTCTCTCCAGACATCCGATGGACACTGTGAGGAGTAAAGGTTGGAGTAGTAGGAGCAGAACATCTCATTGATCTCAGTAGGGTCTGAGGTAACTTCACCCGAAGCGGATTTGATCTTTGGGATCAGCCTAGATTGTGTGGCCTGCGCGTGCTTGATGTGCTAATAATCTTACCTGCTTTTATCCCCAAGTCCGAAGAAAGAAACGTTTTGTTTAGTCATGGAATAACCGTTTTTGTTGTTTTACTCTGTGGGTTAAATAGATCAAAATTTGGGCTGAGAGCAGAAGGACGTTGTTTTATAAAGAGTGGGTGTGGCGAGCTGTAGCATACAAATGATACACCTCTCAGTAGTTCCTTAGTGAGAGCCTCCGACTTCCTCCCTTCTTTCTCTTCAAAGTTGAATCATATGATATAATTTGTCCACGCATTTATATGCCTTAAAAGTTTCCTAGTGTGGATCTGATATTTGTTGGGGGGAGTCTTAGTGTCAAAAAACAAGGAGATCTGAGCATTAAGGAAGTTTTTAAAGGGAGCCTGAGCTCTAGATAAGGCAGAATTAAATCTCCAACTCGGTCTGTGGGGGAGGGACACAGATTGAAAACGGTAAGATCAACGCATACGGGGGGTGGTCAGAAATGACAA